>NC_061117.1:102268149-102278319 GCF_002878395.1 Capsicum annuum
ATAATTATATATAATAATTTATTTATTCAAATTATATTTGAAACTTACAAATAAGATCCTGTAAATCTGAATTAAGCCGAATAATAAACACCTCTAAAATTCTTAAAATACTTGATCATGATGAAGCTTGAGTGAAACATATTAAATTTTTGTTTAAATTCTTTATAATTAGTTAATTGAAGTTGATAGAATTGTTAATATAGATATTTATTTTCTAAAAAAATTATATTTGAAACTTACAAGTTATAAAATTGAATCGCATCATTGACAAAACTAATTAAACTGGACTGATAAAGATATTAAAAATAATTAAAAATAATTAAGCATTGTACCACTTAAATGGGAATTTGTGATTTATTTATCTCACTTATAAAGAATGATAAACAGACAACAGATCGACATGTTTACTTGTGTTGCCTGCTTAGATATTTTATTTTATATTTGTTTATTTAACTTTACTTTTTAATATGTTATATATTTGAGAATTACATAAAAGTATTATAAATCATAATAATTAACAACTTAAAATAATTAAAAAGACGTAAAAAATTTAATTGACTCTCTAAATTTTATTACTGACACATAAATTGAGACAAAAGAACAAGTACTAAAAATCACAATAATTAATAAATTAAAATATTTTGAAAATATATAAAAAAAATTTAGTACACTCTTAAAATTGTATTAGTACCACATAAATTGAGGCAAAGGGTATAACAGATATTATTTAAAAATTATTTTTTTTTAAAAATTTAAATTACATAATTTAAATGATTTTTTAAATATAATTTGAAAATATTTAAATAAAAAAATTATCCGTCCTAAATTTCAACTTATTTAAAATAAATAAATACATTTTATTACAACTTACTCCCTCTGTCCCGTCCCATGGTTGATATAGTTAATTTAATTTTCCCTGCATTTTGATCTTGTACAATAAATACATTTTATTAACCTTATTTAAAATAAAAAAATACATTTTCTTATTTTATTGAATATTCATTTATTGATTATCATTTTTCAATGTGGTAATTGACTTTTAAGTTTAGAAAATAACAAAGACTTTAATTTTCTTTAATTAAAAAAAAAGAAGAAAAAATTAATTTATTTTGAAAGAGAAAGGTCATTGAAGTCTTTTTATAATTATGGCCAAATTATGGACAAATTTTTATGGCCATTTTGTACTATCCCTGTTTGAAATTACTATTTTTTTTTGGTGGAGAAAATGGCCCAAAACCCCTCCAACCTTTACCCCAAATCTCAACTACACACTTATACTTTGCGGGGGTCCTATGACCCTCCTGAACTATTTAAAACTAAAATTATAATACCCCTGAAGGCTGACGTGGCAAAGAGAGTGTGTTTCACTCTCTTAAAGAGAGTGAACAACAAAAAAAATTAAAACTTTATTTTTAATATTTCTTTTATATATTAAATTATTTTATATATATATATATATATATATATATATATATATATATATTAATATTAATCACAACTCCTCACTGTACAACAAACATCATCCAAAAAGAAAAAAATAATCCAAACAAAATAAGGTAAAAAAAAAGTCCAAGATAATTTTGTGATCAACCTTAATCACCACAAATTAAACTGGACTACGAATAAGTCGTTTTCATTACTATCTGGGCATCTCTGGAAGCCATATTCATTGTCTTCAATTTTTTCTTGTTCTTCTTTATCTTCTTCTTCATAATAAATTTTACAGCTCCCCAAACATGTCTCACATGGTACAAATTTAATATCTCCACAGGCCTCACAATTACAACCTCTATTTACAACACCATCCTCCAGTCTTTCACAGTTTTCGACAAACTTCTCGAGCTTTACATCCTTGTTCATTCGCCGTATTTCATCAGCTCCACAATGTATTTTTTGCCTAAAAATATTCTAGGCAATCCCTCTCCACTGTAATCATTTCCCAGCAATTCTTTCATCTCCTTTTGGAACCCCGAATGCATCAATACATCTCTTTCATCGATTTTAATACCCAATCCTTTTAGAATCACTCAAACATTATAAAAATCCTCATAGGTTTTCCTCACACCTCTTAAACTTGTGAAGTAAACAACAATCTTATCTTTACTGACTTGTACTCTATGATTTTCTTCACATCCGATATAAACAACAATCAAATCCACATTTCTTAAATTTCAAGAAATTAAAAAATCAGCACCAAATTAGGTGGGTATTCACAAAAAATAAATCAGGTGGGTATTCACAGGAAAATATCAAAAATCAACACCAAATATCTTGTACAATCATAAATTCAACATCAATTTTCATAGTTGATAAATTAAAAAAAGAAAGAACAGAAAAAGGAAAAAGATTGGCAAATAGGTATTCTTTGATTTCTGAAATTGAAGAAAATGATAGAAAGATAGAGTAAAGAAAATTTAATGAGTTCATTTTGGCTTTTGAGATTGAAGAAAAGAAGATGGAGAGAAAGGGGGAAAAGGATTGAGATTGACGAAAATAGGATGTAGAGAAAGGAAAAAAAAAGAGCAAAGAAGTAAATTTGGGAAGGAAAATGAATTAAATAAAATTAAATACATTTTACACGTGTCAAAGCGTGTGTGTTTCACCACCCAACAAAAATGTGGTTGTGTATTTTTAGGGGTGTTATAATTTCAGTTTTAAATAGTTCAGGGAGGTCATAGGACCCCCGCAAAGTATAAGTGTGTAGTTGGGATTTGGGGTAAAGGTTGGAGGGGTTTTCGGCCATTTTCTCCTTTTTGGTGTGTTCCAATAAGTTTTTAAAGGACTTTTTTGGAATTTTTTAAAAATAAAATAAAAAACATGAGTTTATTTTAAGTGGAGTTGAGTAACAACTTAAATTATTTATTTTAACATGTTTATGATTTAAATTAAACTTGATAACTTTTTTTATCCTATTTAGTCCCTAATTTTTTTTCTAACAAATTTTGCCTTCTACAATGAATTGTGATATAAAAGTTCATATTTAATGGTTCAACTATTCTTATTATTCCTTGATTTCTATTTCAGACATGGATGAAGTGGACAAACTCGAATCACTCTAAGTGCGAGTTTTGAATGTCGAGCAAAAAGACAAAGTGGAAGAGCACGTCGTCGCAGGACATGTTTTCGAGGTCGTGCGATCATATGAAACGATATCCCAGGACGACATAAAATTTATTACGGAATGAGAGGGTCATATGAAGGGAAAGAGAGAAGAAACTAATAGAGTTCAAGTCTCTTAAGATGCCCCCTAGTATTACAGTTGCTAATTTTATTCATTTATTTGAATTAAAACGTGTAGAACTGAAAAACTATATAGAAATCTTGGATTGAGAAGAATTAGATATTTTAGCGAATTATCATCGTGATCCTTGAGGCGAGAGATTGATTAATGTTTACCACGATATTTGGCCTAGCCAGCCTTTTTGATGTATATAAGTCGTCTCGAATATTTGTGGGATGACTTTTATCTTAAAATTGTCTTGTAACTTGAAGTTCTTTATTAACATTATATAATAAATAAATAAAGTTGTTTCTCTCCTTCTATATGAATTTCATTCATTTATTTGAGTTTACAAAGACTTAATTGAAAGCTATCATTCTAATACACATTAACAAATTAATTTCCAATTTTGATCAAGTGTTTAGTTCGTAGATGATGATTTGATTCTTAAATGTCCTTTCAATTTTACACTAAACATGAAACCTTTATGTGAAATGATTTTCTAAAATATATAATTTACATGCATAATTAATAAAATACTTGTCTGATTGTATCTTAATAACAGACATGACATCAAAAAGCATAATTGTCGACTTGAACGAAGGAAAAAAAACTAAATGATGACAATTACGATATTTGGAGTCATAAAATATGCTGGAAAAGAAATATTCTCTTCAATGTATTAACCATGTCATATGTCTACCAGAAGAGGATAATACTACATAACACAGAAGAGACCTTGAAGCTTATATGGCTTGGAAAAAGGTTGATTCCATTGCACGTGGAATCATTGTGAGTTTTGTGGTTGATGTCCTTATTCATGAATGTAAGGAATTTCCTACTGCTCATGTCATTTGGGCACACTTGCGAGGAATATATGGTGGTACTTCTATCACCCATCTTAGACAACGGACTATCAAGTTTGACACTTATAAGAAGCATCACGATCAGAACATCAAACAATACTTTACTGTGATGTCCAATATGGTAGCTCAGCTCAAAAGTGCTGGTCATGTTCTCTCAGATGAGTAGTAGGTTCAAGAAGTGATTCGATCTCTTCCCAACAGTTGGGAACACTTGAAGGTTAACTTAACCCATAATGATATCGTCAAAATATTTTTAGATGTTGCCCGTCATGTTGAACTTAAAGATGAGCGGCTTGGAGCTGCTAAAGCTGTTTCTAATGTCTTTATGGTAGAATCAAGTGGGAAAAAGTTTTAGGCTTCAAGCACAAGATGAATTAGAAAAAGAACAAGAAGGGAAAAGAGACCGAAGATGGACCCTCCAAAAAAAAAGAACAAGCCAAATTCCAAGAAGAGAAATTTTTTTTTCAAGAAAAAAGACAAGTGCAAGATAAAGTGCTACAATTGCCAAGTTTTGGGGCATTTTGCTCGTCAATTTCCTGAGAAAAAAAATGTAGCATTTCTAAATGTATCTCTAATTGCTACATATATTTATAGCATTATTTTATTAACTAAACCTTATCCTTTATGGATTGTAGACTCAGGAGCCACCAATCATGTAAGTTGAGATCCAAAAGCGTTTATGGATTTCCATCGAGTTTCACCTGGATTAATGCCATTCACGAGCGGAGCAAAAAGAAAGCAAGGGGACTTCTTCACTTTTTTGGGGAGAAATCCTTTGATTACGTATTGAATATAGATCCATGTATGTCTTGTTCCACTAGCTAAGATCAAATTCTCACATGTCCCTTTCGTTATTACAACCTTCTTTTTTGATGTCAAAGACCAGAAGCTACGCGCAAATTCTCATTGGATCTCGGTTGTTCTTAATAGCGATGGCTATTCATTTAAGGTGGATTTATATAGGAAATAATGCAAGAGTTAAAGTCAAAGGGATTGACACTTGCAAAGTAGACTTGCGTGGAGGACGATTTTTGATGTTGCATGACATCCTATATTCGACCAAACGTAGTGTCTGTGTCTATTCTTTAGATGTTGATTTTCATTTATTTTTTAATCACAATTGTGTAAGAATAACCCTAGATAATATTTTTTTTATGGTTTTGGACATCGTTATGATCTCTTTATTATTTTAGATTGTAATCCTTCAACTTATAACTATGATGTTGACCGTTGTTTAATGTCATGCTATTTTTGTAATAATGATACTGATATACTTACATGACATGCTAGACTGGGTCATATAGGGCAAGATTGAGTAAATAGATTGGCAAAGAAATGACATCTAGGTTCTTTCTCCAAAATTGAAATGGCAACTTATGAACATTGACTTGCTGAAAAGATTACACTTAAACCATTTGAAAAGTTTAAAAGAGTTGAATTCCCATTGGAATTAATCTATTTTGATATATATGGTCCAATGAATGTGAGGGCAAGGTTTGTGCTCTCTATTTCATTATATTTATTGATGATTTCAGGTGCTTTGGTTATTCCATTTGATATCTCATAAATCCAAAGCACTTGAATGCTTCAAAAGATATATGAATGAAATTGAGAATCAGTTAGACAAAAGTATAGAGACATTAAGATCCGACAGAGGTCCTGAATATTTGTCAAAATAGTTTGAAGAACTATGTATTAAAAAAGTCATTATCAGACAATTAACTACTCTTTATACACCTTAATAAAATGGTGTAGTTGAAACAAGGAATAAGACATTATTGGATATGACGAGGTTCACGATGGCGTAGACAGATTTACCAATCTCCTTCTGGGGAGATGCATTATTAACTATGACCTACATATTGAATAAAGTGTCTTCTAAATCAGTATCTTCTACTCCTTATGAACTATGGACTAGTAATAAATCAAACTTTAATGATCTACGATCTTGGGGTTGTATTGCATATATTAAATATCATTTTGGTAAGTTTGGAAAACTAAGTACAAAAGAAAAGAAATGTATCTTTATAAGATACTCAGAACACTCCAAAGGGTATGTGTTTATTAGTGAATTAGAATATGAAAATACTGCTGAGATTGAATCACGAGATGTCACATTCTTAGAAAATGATTTTTCCAAAAAGGGTGAAATAAAGAAAAACGAGCCACTTTATGAAATATTGAATTAAAATGATCAAATA
Source organism: Capsicum annuum (assembly GCF_002878395.1). Taxonomy (NCBI): domain Eukaryota; kingdom Viridiplantae; phylum Streptophyta; class Magnoliopsida; order Solanales; family Solanaceae; genus Capsicum; species Capsicum annuum. The sequence continues at coordinate 102,274,437 of NC_061117.1, forward strand.
ATGTTGTCGGACATGCTTGACAATTTAATAGATCAAGAAATGATTATTAGTCCAAGTGGGAGTTGTGAATCCCAATTTTTTTTAGGAATTTGAACTTCAATTACGTAAGAGTACCAGAAAAGGTGTACCTAAACGATCTTATGAGATTGATGATTATATTTTCTTTGTATCTTTCACAAAATTGGATGAACCTAATTCTGTGATTGGGGCTTTGTCAAAACCTAAAAAAGATGAATGGATAAAAGCGATAAAAGAAGAATTAAAGTTCATGAAAATCAATAAAGTCTGGGATCTAGTTGACCTTTCTTCTGGTGTAGAGCTATTTGGAATAAATGAATTCTCAAAGTTAAATACACATCAGATGGGTCAATAAAAAGGCACAAAGCATGATTGCTGGCAAAAGATTTTACTCAAGAAACTAGAATAGAGTATGAGGAAAAATTTTCACCATTTATGAAATTTACCTTAATTCGCTTACTTCTGGCTATAGTTGCACGTTTAGATTTAGAATTACACCAAATAGATGTGAAGATTGCTTTTCTCAAAGGAGAACTAAACGAGAAAATCTAAATGAAACAACCTATGGGTTTTGTTGTCAAAGGCCAAGAAATAAAGATATGTAAATTAAATAAATCAATATATGACCTAAAGCAATCTTCAAGCCAGTGGTACCTTAGATTTTATAAGAAAGTAATTTCATTTGATTTCACCATGATCGAGGAAGACCATTACATTTATGTGAAAAGTCCAATGAAATATTTGTGATTCTTTCACTTTACGTGGATGATATTTTATTAGCTGAAGTAATTTGGAGTATGTGAAAACTGTTAAGTCATGAATTTCAAAGTCATTTGACATAAAAGATATGGGTGAAGCAAACTATATATTGGATATTAATATTCAAAGAGATCATTCCATGAAAACTTTGAGTCTTTCTCAAGAAATATACATAAAAAAATTTTTAGAACGCTTTCGAATAAATAGTTGCAAATCCATGGATACTCCTATAGTAAGAGGTGAAACTTTAAGCCTTGAAATGTGTTCAAAGACTGAAAAAGAAAAGGAAGACATGTCTCGAGTATCATATTCTAGTGCAGTTGGGAGTTTGATGTATGTTATGAAGTGTACTCGCCCAAACATTTGTTATGCCGTAAGTCTGTTTAGTAGGTATCAATTCAATCCTAGAAGAGATCATGAGAGAGCAGTAAAGAGATTTTTCTGATACCTGAAGGGAACTACTGATTATTCACTATGCTATAGTGGATCCGATTTATCCATAACAGGTTATACAGATGTTAATTGGGCTGGTGATCTGTACGATAGAAAATCAATATCCAGTTATACTTTCTTATTAAATGATGGTATAATTTCATGAAAAAGTAAGAAACAAACTTGCACAACCCTTTCAACCATGGAATCTGAATTTGTGGCTTATGCATCTGTAGTACAATAAGCTATTTACTTTAAGAGATTCTTTGAGCATTTGAACATTGCAAAGAATTCTAAGAGTCTCATAATTTTATATTGTGACAGTTAAGCGGTTATCACATATACGAAGGATCCTAAATATCGCAGCAAGATCAAGCACATTAAGTATAACTTTGTGAGAGACATAATAGCAAGTGGAGAAATAAATTTACATACATTCCTACACGGGAGATGATAGTTGATCCCTTTACAAAGATGACATCTAGAGGATTGCTTGAGAAATATATCATGGCGCTAGGATTATATAGGATATGATTATATTTCTGTATTGTAAGATTACTTAATTGTAATTATTATCAATATAAGAGTCGTGAATTTATGTTCAGTCTCATATGTATGTGCAAATATATTTTATTGATATAGTGTGTTGAACAAGTCGCGAGATTGGATCTCTCACATGAGCAATAGCCTCTTATATCAAAAAAACATGAAGAGATAAGTCCCACCATCATATTATGACTTATTTCATAAAGTCAGATGTGAGTTTCTCTAATAATATGTATTTGAGGATTATTAAAGAAAGAAACTCACGTTAGCATTTAGAGATGTCTAGACCTAGATCTGTATGTTATTGAATGATTAAAAAGATTGAGACACATGCACCAATATAAGGTGAGAACATCGCAATACGTGTTTCATACATCCCTGCTTCTTCATTGTATGAGACCCTCAAAGTTATTTTAACTTTTCACATAAATAACCTTTGAACTTTGACTGTTTCTTAAAGTTTCGATCAGTGTTGCTGCTTTAGCATATTACTAATAGCCATGAGAGATTCAACAATGTAGTGCATGTCTAGAAAAGTAGTTGATTTGGATCAGATAGATTCGAGTAGAAAGAGAAGACGATTAAAATAAATATTTTACCTTGTCTACACAAGTTTACTATTATGCTAACAATGTAGGAGTCAAGTGTAATTGTGTATATATAGTTAATCATGAGCTCGCGTTCACCTCTTTAAGAGGATGAGGAATCGGATAAGTAACTACCGAAGTAGTGAATAATGTCTGGGGTATTGTGAGTATTAGTATCTTCATATTATTAGAGAATTCTTTCCATATGTGATTAGATTCCTATATGTAGCTTGTAAAACCTTATAGGTAAAGATTATGATGCTCACAGTTCACACAAACTATTTATTATATGAATTGGTGTCTTGTTGATGTCATACTGGTTTGGGTCTTGTCCACCATGTGCTAAGTGGGAGATGTTTGATTTTTGCAGGTCATGGATCGCCCATGTGACCTGACCCGACCCATTTCAACATGATCCATTTCTGAATCTGAATATTGAGATTAATAGATAATCTCATTTCAAATAAAGGGGAGAATGGTTACATAACTGTTACTGCCCAAATCCCCTAAATATATTTGTCATTCTTTTGACAAGAAGCATAAGAAGACAATTGGGTTAGAAAAATAGAAAATCACATTAACAACAACACCAATAAAATAACATTTAGTTTGTGATTTAAACTTCATTTTTTAGTAAAATTCGATGAATCATTCGGGGCAATTCTTTCAATAGAAAATCAATGATTTCTGCTGTATTTGTAAGATACACTATTCGCATCATTTTTTTGCTATGCATTTATCAACAGAAAAGGTCATTCATTTATATATTAGTCATATAAGTGTATTTCTATGAGCCTCTATGATTATTCGAATAAATAATGAAGGGAAACTTAGTTACCCAAATATCAAAAGAATATACCAATGTCTAGTAAGAGGATTTAGAGCTAGAAAAGGTGAAGCATGCCAAAAGTAGATGAGGAAATGGCGATAATAGAGCTAGATTGCTCATTTTATGTCATAACCTATCACAATCAAATGGAGGGACGAGATTTACATAAATCACTAGTTCCATGACGTTCGCTCTGCGGTCACGTTCAAATTTATAGTATACAGTTTAATTTAAGAAATATAATTTGTATTGCATTTTTTACTTTACTATATAATTGATATAATTAGTGACACATAAGATATGTCTTGTTCAAAAGTTCATAATTATTAAAAAAAAATTATTAGCTACATTATTATATAAGTTTAATGAAAAAATTACTTGTAAAATGAAAGTTAATTTAATTGAAGATTTAGTAAATACTAAATTAAAGAGATAGTGGTGATTCATATTTTATAAAATAACATGATTTAAAGGAGGGACAAATCTAGGTGAAGGGTAGGAGAACCCCCTGTTATCAAAAAAAATTACGCTACATATTTAAGATCAAATTTGAGTTTTATGAGTATATCTGTTAGTATAATGAAACCCCTTGACAAAGATGATGGACCCCCATCTCCACCCACTGTAGTGCTTTTTTTAATCCGCATCAAAATGGGATCCAAAACAAATTACTAGAATATCTTTGCTCTAGTGATACATAAACTAGCCGATG
>NC_061117.1:102281319-102298246 GCF_002878395.1 Capsicum annuum
CATCGGCTAGTTTATGTATCACTAGAGCAAAGATATTCTAGTAATTTATTTTGGATCCCATTTTGTTTTGGAGATCACTTGTTGGTTGCCAACCTCTTGGTTAACAAGAGATAACTTGGGATCAGTTTACTAAGGTCTCTTTTTATAGGGTTGGTGCCTTTTAATTTGAGGGATCAGAAGAGAGATGAGTTTGATCACTTAAATAAGGGGTCCATGACTATTGTGGAGTATGAGGTAAATTTCCATGCCTTTTCTAATTATTCATATGCTAATATTGCTACAGAGTCTTAGAAGATTCAAAGGTTCATAAAGGGATTGGACGTTCCTCTTTCAACTTACTATGACTTAGATGGTAGTGTATGGGGCATTGTTTTAGAGCATTACGGATCATGCTAAGATGAATGAGTCTATTTTTCTATCATCTCAGGAGTCACCAAGAAGATACTCTGTCAGGGTGAGTTTTGAGGTCACATTCCTTGAGGTAGAGATTTTAGAGGCTTTCATGAGTATTATGACAGACCATTATAGGCAGTATTGTAGAGTTTATATAGTGTTTTTTCTAGTTTAGCATCTTCAGTGGTCGTTCTAGTTTAGTCATACCTCTTTCCATTAAGCTGAGTCACAGGGTTCGCTTTTGTGCGTGGTATAATTGGTCATTTGTCCAAGGACTGTCCCCATTGTGGTTTTAAAGCTACTTTTATATCAGATATGAAAGGTTAAAGTTCTTTAAGTGGTAAGAGAGGCAGAGGTAGTGGTGATCATGATGGTGGTCACGGGACTATCACGTGGTTGACGCGGTTAGTGCTATGCTATACCTATCGTAGCAGAGGTAAAGTCCTCCAATGCTATCATCATAAGTATCATCCCTATTTGTTTCAAATATGCATCTGTGTTTTGATCACGGATCAACTTTCTCCTATGTGTCTATATATTTTGCTATGGGTTTTGATTCTACCTGTAAGCCTCTTGATGTACCTATCCGTGTGTCTACCCTCTTAGGAGATTTTGTAGTGGTAGATTGATGTATTGATCTTGTATTGTCACTTTTGTTCAGGTTAAGACTTGGGTAGATCTGATTGTCCTTGATAGGGTAATTTTTTTATGTCATCTTGGTTTTGGATTGATTAACTACTTATTATGCGGTGCTAGATTATTTTGCTAAGATCGTGACTTTAGCTCCAGAAGGTATACCAAGGATATCTTGGAAGGGTGTACTTCATTTGGGTCTCATGAGAGTTATATCTTTCCTTCATGCTCATTATTTGGTAGAGAGGGGATGTTTGTCTTATTTGTCCTATATTCGTGATACTAATATTGTTTTCCCTTCTTCTTTGGATTCTGTTCATGTTGTTTGTGAGTTAATGGATGTTTTCCTTATGAATTTTCCTACTATGCCTACGGATCATGATATTGACTTTGCTATTGATGTTGAGCCAGACACCAAGTTTATTTCTATTCTTTTTTATAGGATGGCCCTAGAAGAGTTGGAGAAATTGAAAGATCAGTTTCAAGAGTTGTTGGATAAGGGATTTATCTGACCTAATGTATCATATTGGGGTGTGTCTATCTTATTTGTAAAGAAAAGAATGGGTCTATACATTTATGTATTAATTATCAGTAGTTGAACAAGGTGACGATTAAGAATAAGTGTCCTCATCCTTGTATTAATGATTTATTCAATTAGATTTAGGGCGCTTTAGTTTTTTCAAAGATTGATTTAAGGTCTAGCTTTCACAAGTTAAGGATTTGAACTTTAAATATTTGAAACACATAGGTTTAGGACCCTTTGAAAATTTCCCTAAGTTTTGAAGTTAAGAGTTGGTTATGTATTAAGCATACCAATCGTATGCTATGGTAATACTCGTACCCTCCCTTTTCATATGGAGATTAGTCTAGGTTGCTTATATTCTATCCAAGATATGATTTAGTATCATACCAATTATATGGTTGTGTAAGAGTAGTTAGTGAGGGAGTCATATGTTGTCTTGAGATTGATCCAAAGTATTCAGCCTAGGATACGAATAGTATGGTATGACTTGTACCTTAAGATATAAGCCATGCATGAGGAATCGTATATTGATCGGTAAGAGGGTCCAATGTGGGGTGTTGGGTATGAGTTAGGGTACCACTCGTACCCTAGGGTACGGTTTAGTCAAGTGAGTCGTACCCTTCTGGGAGCCACTTTTCAGATTTTAAGATGAGGGTGTTATGGATATTTTCCACCCTAGAACCACTAAGTCCCCTCACTATATAAGTTATCTTATCCTCTTATAACACTTATAGGAAGATTAAATTATTCCAAATACACTCTCTAAACTTCTTCAATTAGATTGGAGGCTAGGGTTTAAAGAGGGTTCATATAGAGGCAAGAGAGGTGTCAAGTTCTTCCGTAAATCATCTTATTAAGGCATGTGACTCTCTCCCCTATTATTAACTCTTATATCATATGTTTTAAACACGGATTATGACTTATTAATAATTGTTTTGAAATCAAATGTTAAGGGTTTTAATGCCTAGTGATGAGTAATGTTTGCTCTTGCTTAGACTTGTGTTTATGTATGATTTTGGTGATGATTTGCACATAAGGGTGCTTGTTGTTTGTGGTTTAACAAGTGAGTCATTGGTAACCCTAAATTGAAGATCTCTACTTTGATTTTGGCCTTGTTAAAAGCATGTCCACAAGGTGTTTATGGAAATGTCTATGAGTAATATCTAGTCACTTGTTGATGATGTTTTGAACTAGGGTAATGGACTAATTAGTATGAGTGGCTGGTAAATGGTATTATAAAGTCCTTGATAGCCATGTAAATATTTAATTTGTGACTTTGATGGTTGATGGTTTAAAAGGGGTTAAAGTCCCTAAACATGAAATTAACTTGTGTTTTGAACTAAAGTGTGGCGTGAGAATGCTAATGAAAAGTGAATAGTTTGTAAGGGTTTTAGTGCCCATAAATTGAGTAAAATGATGAATTGAATCAAGGCATTGGCCTATTAAAGTGTTTGGTTAATAAATGGTTCCATGAAGACCTTGTGGTTATAAAAAGTGATGATTTGGTTAAATGGGTTAAATACTAAAGTGTTAAAAAGAATGATACGGATATTAATGCATGAACTATGGGGTTAGGGTCCAAAGGTCGACTAGTAATGGTAACGAAATGTCTTATGGTTCAAGTCCTTTGCCTAATTAAATGGTTTGTGGTTCAAGACCCTTGTCTAATAAGATGGTTTGTGGTTCAAGTCCCTTGCCTAATAAGATGGCTTGTGGTCCAATTCCCTTGAATAATAAGATGGCTTCTGGTTCATGTCCCTTGCCTAATAAGATGGCTTGTGGTTCAAGTCCCTTGCCTAATAAGATGTCTTGTAGTTTAAGTCCCTTGCCTAATAAGATGGCTTGTGGTTTAAGTCTTTTGCCTAATAATATGGCTTATGGTTCAAGTCCCTTGCCTATTAAGATGGATTGTAGTTTAATAAGATGGTTTGTGGTTTAAGTCCCCTGCCTAATAACATGGCTTGTGGTTCAAGTCCATTGCCTAATAAGATGTCTTATGGTTCAAATCCCTTGCCTAATAGTATTGCTTATGGTTAGAGTCCCTTTTCTAATAAGAAATGTTCTAATCTATAATGGTGGAATGTCAGAGTCCTCCACTTCATGTCTCATGATTGAGTGCGTCAAGAATCCTTGCCAAGTCTTGTTTCCTTTTTCACATTTTATGTATCTATATATACCTTTATGTATGCCTATGTATCTAAATGTCGTTGAATATGATGTTTTAATTTGGTTTTAAATGATGAATTTATTTTTTCTTTATCCTTGAGTTACATGCTAGCACTCCAATCGCTAACCATCTCTGAACGCTATGTCCCTCCAGGACACAAGAGCCAAAGCTTCTTCTTCTCTTCCTATGCATTGAATAGGTGTTCGAGCGATTTGTATGTTGATAATTAAGTGGTGAGCTTCCATACTTTTAAAGGCATACATTTCATAGTCTTTCTATGCTATGTCATAGACTTGTTTAGGCTTGGTATTTGCCTATTATCGGGGGAATGTCCTAAAATATTATAGATATCAGATTTGTAGAAGGCTTTGTGGATGACTATGGACTTGGATATGTTGGTTAGTATATTGATGTAAATGGTTTGATTATACATTTCTTAAGTTATGATCATTAGTCTTGTTTTTGCTATCTTGATGTATGTTTGGAGCTTATCCAACACTTCTGGTTTGATATGATGGTTAGGTTGGGAAAGCAAGGAGATCTCCGATCCTTGTTGGACTTGAGATGTCCATATGACAAGGCCTGGTTTTGGATCGTGTCAAGTTGGTATCAGAGCCTTGGTTCATGGTCAGTTGGGTATCCATAAAATTGTATTAAGTAGAGTCTCTTTTATGGGTGTGAAGTATCCTACACTTATAAGAGAGGACCTACATGACATTTTGGAATATTTCTATTTTCTTGTGTTTCTATCTCGAGCTATAGAGTCCAAGGTCATGGATCCTTCTGATTTCTATTTGGTTACCCTTCAGATCATGCCTCTAAGGGGATTTGACGTTCAGGCAAACTCTTCTATTTTGACTGAGGGTGATATGGATGAAGCTCATTAAACTTCTTTGGTCTAGAACCAAGCAAAGGCTGCCATATCTGACTATCCTTATGGGGTTCAACTTGCCCCTACTAGCCCTACTAATGAGAGTGACACTCCTACTCAGTCACCTCAGGGAGATGCTACAAATGCTGAGATTTGTTGCTCTATTAACCTATTAACTCAATTGGTAGCTTCCCAGTCAGAGCGTAGTGCTCGGGCTATGGTATTTATGAGGCCACAAGGGTTTTCCAATTCATGAAGATGCATTCTCCAATGTTTATGGATGTCAAGTTTAAGAAGGATCTCCAAATTATGCATGCTTCAGAGGTGGAAGGTGTTGAGTGTTATTCCTACCAATTGAAAGGTATGGCATACTAATGGTAAGAAGAGTAGGAGATATCTAAAAGTGTGTATGCTAGTTCTACCATGTGGAAAGATTTTGCTAGAGCCTTCTTGGACCGCTTCTTTCCTCAAGAGTTGAGGGAAGCAAAAGCAAAAGAGTTTGTAAATTTGAGGCAAGGTAAAATGTCTATCAAGGAGTATGCCTTGAGATTACACTAGTTGTCTAGTTATTCTCCTAAGATGAATTTTGTCATGAGGGCTAGAATGTATAAGTTTGCTTCTGGACTGTCTCCTGAATTGGTCCTTGAGAGTAGGTTGGATTTGTTGAACATATACATGTACATTTCTATGTTGGATGTATATATACAATAAGTGAAGGAAGAGAAAAAAATAAATGAAGGTTGATGAGAGGCTAAGTAAGAGGTATCGGTCTTTTGAGTAGAGTGGAGGCTATCAATTTAGTGGTAAGTGGTTTAAGAGGAAGAATTAGGTGAGTGGTGATGCTTTTAGGGCACAGGATACCCAGTGGGGACCAATTAGCACCAACTTTCTCTCCATGTAGATTCTATGGTCAGCTTCATCATGGTTAGTGTGAGATAGGGACAGGTCAGATTGGGCACATGCAGTGGGAGTACCGCTCTTTAGAAGCTGCTTGGTCAAATAGGGCCCCATTGCTACTCCATCTACTTCTACATCAAAGGGTACTATTTCTGCTTTTATTTTTGGTACCGACATTGGCTGGAATCACTTGTGTGCACTTGCTTCCTTCCAGGAGCTCAAGACATCTCCGAATGTTACTGCGGGTATGTTAAAACTCTTTCCTGTGATGTGTTTAGTTTACTTGGTTTGGGCTCCCCTTTTTCTTATATGACCCTATTTGTGATTGTGTATTCTGGTTTTGGTCCTGAAGTTATTTCAGACTCTTTTCTTTTTCTACCCTGGTAGTAGACTTTGTGGTTATTAAAAAGTTATAGGGTGTCTGTGCCATTTGTTAGTGTTAGAGAGACTCCTATGGACTTGATAGAGTTGGGTATGGTTGACTTCGATGTCATGTTGAGGATGGTTTAGTTGCCTTCGTGTTATGCTTATTAGATTGTCGGACCTGTATGGTCATGTTTGATTTCCCTAATGAGCCATTCATTGAATAGGAAAGGGGTTCTTTAGTGCCTAAGGGGATATTGAGTTGTGAATTGGTCTTGTCTCCGACACTTGTCCATATTCATTTCTTTCATTCTAGATTGGTTTTGATGAAGTTTTCCGTTCTTGCATGCTTAAGAAGAATGGTTTCCCTCAGGAAAGAATAGGTTGTCGACGGGTAAATATGGAATTTAGGGCATCCTCTTTGTAGGGTGGACCATGCATATATATCCTACTTGGGGGTGTTTTGTTAGGAAGTGCATAGTGGTTGATAGACATTAAGTGTGAATCCTAAATATTGATGTTGATAACCATGAGAGGATTGTAGAGGTAGGATTGGTAGGAATAAATATTCTAAATGATAGATGTACCCATTTTGTCTTGGGTACCTATGTGTCTTGATGAGACATGATTGCATGATGGAAATGATGGGGTTGAATAGTGTACATAGATATATAAGAAATAGAGCCCTTCTTTCTTTGAATAGGCTTGAGCATAGAAGTGGTGTGTAATTAGACTCAAGCTCTCATAGTGATGTGTCTCGGTAAAATTCTAAGTTAAATTGGACTTGCTTTCTAGCATGAAATCTGTTTCTATCCACTCGGTATTATATGTATTTGTATTGAGAAAGGGTGTGGGTGATCCTTCTTTGGTTTTTTCTTTTAGGTGGTATTGGCACCTCAGACTCTTTGTCTTATGAGGAGGTCTCGGTGAGTACCTTAGATTGTCAAGTTCTTCTATTGTAAGAAAAAGACATGGATTTAGTGAAGGTTCTATGGAGGAATCAAAAGTCTGAGGAAGCTACTTGGGAGATGGAAGAGGACATAAAGTCTAAGTACCCGCATTTGTTTTCCATTTTAAGAACTCATTCTTGAGGTGAGTGTGTTGATGTTCTTAACTTGATTTATGTCCTTGTTAGATAATGTGTTCAAGTCCCTAAGCTTTAATTGAGCAAATATCCTTGATAAACAATGGGTTCAAGTCCCAAAGTCAAGTGAATGAATTAGTCAATTGATGATAATCGTGGCATATGTTTCTTATCCTTGTTGTATGTCTTTTTCTTCTAACTTGGTAATGGTTTGTTTGATGTGTAATGATATGTTAACTCGTGTATGTACTTGCCTTACCCTTCATTCGAGAATGAATGGTCCAAGTTGGGGAGAATTGAAGCACCTAGGTTTAAGACACTTAGAAAATTTCCCCAAGTTTTGAAGTTCTGGGTTGGATACGGAATAAGCATACCAATTGTATTCTAGGGTACGAATCGTACCCTCCCTTCTTGTATAGTGATAAGTCTAGGTTGCTAGTATTTTGTCCAATATATGATTTAGTATCGTACAAATCGTATCGTTGTGTACGTGTTTTAAGTGGGGGAGTCATATTTTTTCTTGAGCATGGTCTAAATTATTCCATCTAGGATACGAATGGTATGATATGACTCATACCTTAAGGTACAAGCCATGCATCAGGAGTCATATGTTGATCAGTAAGGGGGTCCAAGGTAGGGTCTAAGGTGCGAATTAGGGTACCACCCGTACCTTGGGATATGGTTTAGCTAAGTGAGTCGTACCCTCCTGGGAGCCACTTTTCAGCTTTTAAGCTGAGGGCTTTATGGAAATTTCCCACCCCAAAACCATAAGTACCCTCACTATATAAGCCATCTTAGACTCTTATAACACTCATAGGAAAATTAAAACATTCCAAATACACACTCTAAACTTCTTCAAAAAGATTAGAGGCTAGGGTTTGAAGAGGGTTCATCTAGAGGCAAGAGAGGTGTCAAGTTCTTCCTTGAATCATCTTGTATTAAAGTATGTGACTCTTTCACTTATTATTAACTGAAATATCATGTGTTTTGAACATTGATTTTGACTTATAAATAACTGTTTTGAAATTAAATGTTTAGGGTTTTGATGCCTAGTGATGAGTAATGTTTGCTCTTGTTTAGACTTGTGTTTATGTATGATTTTGGTGATGATTTGCACATATGGGTGCTTGTTGTTTTTGGTTTAAAAAGTGGGTCATAGGTAACCCTAAAATTGGTGATCTCTACTTTGATTTTGACCTTGGTAAAAGCACGCCCACAAGGTGTTTGTGGAAATGTGTAAGAGAAATATCTAGTCATATATTGATGATGTTTTGAACTAGGGCAATGACCTAATAAGTATGAGTAGTTGGTAAATGGTATTTTAAGGACCTTGTTAGCCATGTAAATAGTTAAATTTATGACTTTGATAGTTGATGGTTAAAAAGGGGTTAAAGTCCCTAAACATAAAATTGATTTGTACTTTGAACCAAAGTGTGGTGTGAGAATGATAATGAAAAGTGAATGGTTTGTGAGGGTTTTAGTGCTGACAAATTGATTTGAATGATGAATTGAATCAAGGCATTGACCTATTAAAGTTTTTAGTTGATAAATGGTTCCATGAAGACCTTGTAGTTATACATAGTGATGATTTGGTTAAACGGGTTAAACCCCTAAAGTGTTGAAATGAATGGTACGGATATTAATGCATGAATAAAAGGTTTAGATTCTAAAGGTCGACTAGTAATGGTAACAAAATGGCTTGTGGTTCAAATCCCTTGCCTAATGAGATGGCTTGTGGTTCAAGTCCCTTGCCTAATAAGATGGCTTGTGGTTCAAGTGCCTTGCCTAATTAGATGGCTTGTCATTCAAGTCCTTTTCCTAATAATATGGCTTATGGTTTAAGTCCCTTGCCTAATAAGATGGCTTGTGGTTCAAGTTCCTTGCCTAATATGATTGCTTGTGGTTCAAGTCCCTTTTCTAATTAGATGGCTTATGGTTCAAGTCCCTTGCCTTATAAGATGGCTTGTGGTTCAAGTACCTTGCCTCATAAGATGTCTTGTGGTTCAAGTCCCTTGCCTAATAAGATGGCTTGTGGTTCAAGTCCCTAGCCTAATAATATGGCTTGTGTTTCAAGTCCTTTACCTAATAAGATGGTAATAAAATGGTTTGTGGTTCAAGTTCTTTGTCTAATAAGATGGCTTATGGTTATAGTCCTTTTCCTAATAAGACATGTTCTAATCACTATGGGTGGAAGATCTGAGTTCTTCACTTCATCTCTTATGATTGAGTGCGTCATGAATGCTTGCCAAGTAATGCTTTCTTTTTTACATGTTATGTATCTGCATATACCTTCATGTATGCCTATGTATATAAATGTGGTTGAATATGATGTTTTGATTTGGCTTTTAATGATGAATCTATGTTCTCTTTATCTTTGAGTGACATGCTAGCGCTCCAACCACTAACCATCTCCAGACGCTGTATCCTTATACGACACAAAGGGCCGAAGCTTCTTCTTCTCTTCCTACATAGTGATCAGGTGTTGTTCGTGTATTGATATTAAAGTGGTGAGCTTCCATACTTTAGAAGGCATATATTTCATAGACTTTCTATCTTATGTCATAGACTTGTTAAGACTTGGTATTTGGCTATTGTCAGGGGCATGTCTTGACATATTATAGATATTAGATTTGTAGAAGGCTTTGTGGATGACTGTGGACTTGTGTATGTTTGTTAGTATGTTTATGTAAATGGTTTAATTAGAAATTTCTTAAGTTATGATCATTAGTCTTGTTTTTGTTATCGTGATGTATGTTCAGAGCTCATCCGACATTTATTATTTGATGTGATAGTTAGGTTAGTTAAATGGGGCGATCTTTGGCCTCCGTTGGACTTGAGATTCCCATATGACAAGGCCCAATTTTGGGTTGTTTTAATATTCTGAAGATACCTTTTCAAACTCGGTAGTGTTTTTATGAGTTCTTTGTTATGTTTTTTGGGTTGACCAATGCTCTAGCTGCATTTATAGAGTTGATAAATCAGGTTTTCCAACCGTATCTTGACACTTTTGTCATTGTCTTTATTGATGATATCCTAGTTATTCCAATAGTAAGGCCGACTATGAGCGGATTGTGCTTCAGAGATTGAGGGATGAGAAGTTTACTAAGTTCTCCAAGTGTAAGTTTTGGTTGGAGTCTGTTTCTTTCTTTTGTTATGTTGTAACCAAGGATGATATTATGGTCAATCTTTCCATGATTTCTGTGGTTCTAGATTGGGATATACCTATTTCTCCAACTAAGATTTAGAGTTTTATTGGTTTAGCAGGATACTATCGGTGCATTAGTGAGGTTTTTTCATCTATCGTGGCTCTGTTGACCAAGTTGACTCAGAAAAAGATTTTCTTTCAATGGTCCCTTGCTTGTGAGGAAAGCTTCCAAAAGCTTAAGGATTTATGGACATCAACTCCTATCTTGACTTTGCTCAAGGAGGGTGTGTGCTCTACCGCATTTTGTGATTCTTTTAGTATTGGTTTAGGTGTTGGGTTAATGTAGGAGGGTACAGTGATTGTGTATGCTTCATTCCAGTTAAAGCCCCATGAAAAGAGTTACTCTACCTATAATTTGGAGTTATACATGGTTGTTTTTGCTTTAAAGTTATGACGACACTATTTGTATGGAGTGTTGTGAAATCTTCTCGGATCACCGTAGTGTTCAGTAGTTCTTCACTCAACGAGATTTTAGTATGAGACAACATCATTGACTTGAGTTGCTTAAGGATTATGATCTTACTATTCTCTATTATTCAATCAAGACTAATATGGTTGTGGATTCCTTAAGCTAGAAGTAGAGTCGTATGGGTAACTTGGAACATCTTTTGACGCAAGAGAGGCCTTTGGAATTTGAGGTTCAGTCTTTATCTAAGAAGATTGCCAAGCTCGAGATTTTGACACCTGGGTGTGTTTTGGCATTTGTGGAGGCTAGATATTATTTGATGGATCAAATTTGGGCTCATTAGTTTGATGATATTAGTTTGAGAGTGATTCGGGATAAGGTGTTAAATGGTAAGGCTAAGGAAGCTTCTCTTGACCCAATGGTCTTTTTATGATTAGAGTTTGAGTTTGTGTGCTGAGTGTGGGTGATTAGATTAGATTTATTTTGGAGGAGGTTCATAGTTCTAGGTATTTTCCATCCATCCGGGAGTGACTAAGATGTGTCATGATTTGATGCAACATTATTAGAGGGGTGGTATGAGGGAGGATGTAGCAGGTTTTGTAGCTTGTTGCCTATGTTTTTAGGAGGTGATGGCCGAGAATTTGAAACCTGGTAGTATACTCCAGAGGTTACCCATGCTCGATTAGAAATGGGAATAGATTACTATGTACGTTGCGACTGGGTTGGATCATACTTCTTGGGTTCTGTTAGTGTTTGGGTCATTATGGATCTATTGACCAAATCTACTTATTTTATTCTGGTTCAAGTTTTCTTCAATGCTTAGAGGTTGGCCTATAGGTATATTCTTGAGATAGTTTGCCTTCATGGTGTACCAATGTCTGTCATCTCAGATAGAGATTCAGTGTTCACATCTCACTTTTGAAAGACTTTTCAGGAGGACTTGTGTTACGACCCAAACTAGGGCCGGGCCGTGACGTGAAACACCTAGACTTTGAACAATTGAAAAATTTCTTCAATTGATGTCTCTGGGGTTGGTACGACTAGTGGTATTAGTTGTATCCCTTGGATATGGGTCGTATCCTCCTTACGCTCCCCTCTCATATCCTAGTTAGTGTGGTGAGGGTTTCTCACTTTTGTAGTTATGAGTTACCGCCTCTTCAATCATACCAAAAGGTATAAGTCATACCAAGTGAGTCGTATAGAGATTAGAGTTGAACTTTTAGTGGACCATTTTTTATACGGGTAAAGCATATGAGTTAGGGGTTGAGTCATACTCTTTGGATATGACTCAAGGGTGTTTGTTAATACCCTTAACAGTGTAGGTGACCTAGGATAAGCCTAGGGTATAAGTCAAGGTACCACTCGTACCCTAGGGTACGGTTCCCCTAGTGAATCATACCCTGGACGGGTTCATTTTCCAGTTTTTAGTTGAGGGCCTTGTGGTTATTTCCTACACCCAAAACCCTAAGTCCCTTCACTATATAAGTGTATAGGCCTCCTTAAACACATTTTGAGTGGATCAAACATCCAAAACACTCTCTCAAACTCATCTTTAAAGAATTGGAGACTAGGGTTTCAAGGGTGATCTTCAAGAGGCAAAGTGTAGTCAAGTCTCTTGGAAAATCTAGTTGTCTAAGGCCTGTAACTTTTCCCCGTGTTAGATAAATCTAAACCCATGTATTTTACACTTGGATTAGTAAGTGCACTTGAAATCAAATGAAAATGGTTTTGTTGCCTAATGATGAATAATGTTGATTCTTGCTTAGACTTATGTTTATACATGTTATTGATGATGATTACATATGTGGATGCTTGTTGTATTTATTTTAACATGAGGGTATTGAGTAACCCTAATCTTAATGATTTATACCATAAAAATAGCCTACTTAAAGGTATAAACATAAGGTGTTTGTGAAAATAACTAAGTGAATTGTCTAGTCACATGTGGTAATGTGTTAAACTCGGGCAACGGGCCAATAAGTATGAATGATTGATAAGTAATGTTGTAAAAGTATTGTAAGCCATTTATTGTGAAGTGATGACCTTGTAGAGTTAATGAATAATAAGGGCTTGAAGTCCCTATATAGAGATGAACATGAATTATGTGTTGTGCTATAGTGTGGTAAGGATGTGGTATAAGATTGTTAATGAAATGTGAATAGTTTGTGAGGGTCTTGATGACCATAAATTGAATTTTATGATGAATTAAATGAAGTCAATGGCCTATTGAAATGGTTGAGCAATGAATGCTCCCATAAGGACCTTGGGGTCATGTATAGTGTTGAATTAGTTAAATGGTTAATGTCCTTAAGTGTTTTATGGAATGAATGTTGATGCATGGGCAAAGGGTTAAAGTCCCAATTTTAACTAATGATAGTTGTGATGGCTTGAGGTTGAAGTCCCTTGCCTTATGAAAAGGCTCAAGGTTGAAGTCCCTTGCCTCATTGAATGGTTTGAGGTTGGAGTCCCTTGCCTAATGAAATTACTTGAGGTTAAAATACCTTACTTAAAGAGATCTCTTGAAGTTAATGTAACTCGCCAAATTAAATGGCTTGCGGTTAGAGTCCCTTGACTAACGAATGGGCATGAGGTTGGAGTCCCTTGCCTAGATGAATGTGTGTGTGGTTAGAGTCCTTTGTTTGAATGATTAGGTACATGGTTAAAGTCCTTGTCTAATGAAAGTGTAAGTATGGTCAATATCCTTTGCCTAATGATATGTGAATATGGTTAAAGTCCTATGCATAATGAGAAACTCTTGAATCTATACATATGGAGGATCGGAGTCCCCCACTTCATGTCTAATGAATGAATGTTCAAGAATGTTGTTAAGCCTTGTTTCTTGATTTGCATGTGATATACCTATATGTAAGAGTAAGTGTATGAATATGATATATCGACTTATTGTTGAATCATGATGCTATCATATCCTTATGCTTGAGTTATATGCTAGCGTTCCAATCACTAACTATCTCTGGATGCTATGTCCTAACGCAACATAGAGGCCGGATTATCATCTTCTCTTCCTGCGCAGTGATTAGGTGATAGAAGCGGTTTATGCATTGACTTTGAAGTGTTGAGCTTTCCTATTTCTAAACACATTCATTCTTGGTCTCCTATATTTAGACTTAGTCTTGATTTGACTTGGTTTGGCTATTGTCGGGGGCTTGTCCCGACAAATACGTTTATAAACATCGATTTGTATAGAGGTATTGTGGATGATTGTGGACTTGGGTGTAATGGTTAGATTGATGAATCTAATGAAATGTTTAGACATGTTTGAGTTATGAATTGTAGTATGTTCCCATTATCTTATTATATGGTTGGGATTCATCCAACCCTTGTGATTTATGTTGATGATTGGGTTGGGTTATCGGGGCGACCTCCGATTCATGTAAGCTTGATGTGACCATACGACATGGATCGGTTTCAGGGCGTGTCATGATAGGTATCTCAAGTCTCGCGTGGACCTAAGATCATGCCCTGCACCTAACCAACCAAACACAAAACACCCCAATGTCGTATGAATTCCAAACATATAACAAGATAGCTTAAAACAATCTAGAGAAAATTCAAAACAAGTTCGTAACCATCGA
This sequence comes from Capsicum annuum, assembly GCF_002878395.1. Lineage (NCBI taxonomy): Eukaryota > Viridiplantae > Streptophyta > Magnoliopsida > Solanales > Solanaceae > Capsicum > Capsicum annuum. The sequence goes on from NC_061117.1 coordinate 102,295,455, forward strand.
ACGACGACCTGCCAAACAATCAACTGACACAACCAAATAACCACAGTATTCCAAACAAAGCATTCTAAAAAAAGAACTAAAACTGAATATCAATAAAGTGTTGGGACATGCCCCCAACTATAGCCAAAATAAGTCTAAACAGTTTGAGACATAAGAGTCTAAAACATGAAATGTAGACTGCTAATGTATGGAAGCTCACCAATTCAATGTCAACTCATAAGCTGATCTCGAATCCTAATCACTGGGTAGGAGGAGTAGAAGTATGGCCAATTACTGCATTGTGTAGGGATACAATGTCCGAAGACGGTTAGTGGGGTGAACGTTAGCATGTAACTTGTGGGATAAGGATAACATTATGACATGATCAACACTTCAAAATCATTCAAAACCAATGCGCATAATCAAATTCATATATACATATATATACACATATATATATAGGCCCATGGGCTATATGGGCCCTAGCTCATACCCTCTGGTCAGGCCCCAATACGTGTAGCTGCACAAACTGGAGAATAATCTCATATATATGTACGGGGGACTTGAACTTCCCAATAATATACTAAGGTGACTTAAGCACCCGATTATGTAATGATTTATGAGGGAATCGAACCACCCTAATCATGAAATAATAATGAGGGGACCTCGAACCTCCCCAGTCACTTTGATCGTCGCATCGGTAAATGCAGTTTTCTATATCAGCCACTCAGACCTCCAATTTCATGACTCAGCTACACAATCCTTAATAAAGCCTAATTAAAAGAAGTATCACACATTCCCATTCATCGAACCATTTTTCTCATTAAGGCATACATTGTTGGTATCGTCATACTAACTACACTTGCAAGGTAATAACAACATGCCACAAAAATTACATCACTTGGGAAAATTCTCACCCCCCTCTCCCGGCTTAATTATGTAATAGTTTGTGGAAACACAATTCCATAATGTTCAACTCAACATCATATTGCAATAGTTCAAGAATAGTTTAATTTTACAAATTCCCACACTTCTCAAAGTTAAAAGCCAATTTCATAATATGGGGTTGGGATCATAACCACTTCAAAAGTCAGAAGTTTGGAAAAATCACAGTTCACTTGGTCATTCACCATACCCATGCACCCAAAAGTTCAAAACCATAATTAAAGCATAAACAATCATATGTAAACCATGGGAAAACGTTGTCCAACAACAAACACTAAAAATCCCCAACCTTTGTTCCAAAACCAACATAAAAATCTCATGAACAATACTTTAAAATGTATGCTTTTACCAAATTAATAATGAGAGAAGAGTAAACTGCCTTAAACATCAAGAAATTTTGAGAGAAATCGGCCCTTTAGCCCTTAGATGAAAAACTTGATGAAACCCTACCTTGACTTGATTGAGGGAATTTAGAGATCCTTTTGGAATATTCGAGAAGTTACTTGATTTGTTTCTGAGTGCTAATGACACCCTAAAGGGGTTATAAGATGTGGGTTTTAATTTGGGTAATAGGGAAAATATCCAGAATCCCTTAACTTAATATCTGAAAAAGTGTCGCCCTTTGACTATGGGTCAACCAGTGACTTGTAGCCACTTTTTATGACTTGTCACCATGAGTCATAACCAAGACAGTCTCTAGGACCCTTACACAGTGTTGGCCCTATGACCCAATTAGTACCACTCGTAATGGGACCCTATGACTTGTAGGGTCCAGTCATAGTCAACATAGAACCCAATTGGGTAAACAGTAGACATTCTACGATTTTTATCCAAGGACTCGTAACAAGTCCTTACGGCTCATAGTGAGCCACTCGAACTCAGAGCAGAACTTAGCCACTTAAGTTCTAATTTGGTTACGATTCCTTCCTATTGACTCATACCCTCAAGTCGTACGCAAGATAGAAACTCCACCACCATTCACTGAACACCTTACGACTAAGGTCACCTGACCCATCAAGACACCCTTCGACATGTCAGGTGAGTCATTTCCTGGGCAGAAAAATAGAACTTAGTAAATTTTCAAGGACTTAAAGCCCAGGACGTTACATACTCCCCCCTCCTCTTAGGATAATTCATCCTCGAATGGTAAGATAAGGAATTTATTAGCATAATTTAACTCCACATGCCACAACTCTTTCCTTTAACAAAGACATAAAACAAAGATGCCAAGGGAATCACTCCTTCTTTTAACAAAGTCAGAAAACAAATATGTTAAGAAATAAACATACCTTTAGCACAATTATCATGAATAGGAAACAAGAATGGATATAGGGACTTCATGTACTCTTCGGCTTCCAACGTAGCTTCCTCTACCTTTTGATTTCTCCAAAGAACCTTTACCGAGGCCACGTCCTTGGTCCACGACCGACGGATATGTTGATCCAAAATCTCAACCAGGAATTCCTCTTATGAAATGGAATCAAAAATTCCTACCTCTTCTAAAGGAAAAACCATCTAAGGATCACCCACGCACCTCTTCTACATCTAAACATGAAATACCAGATGAATGGAGCTCAAATTAGAGGGCAACTCCAATTTATATGCAACATTATAAACCATCTTCAAAACTAAGTACGGACCAACATTATAGGGACTGAGCTTCCCCTTCTTATAGGAATGCATCGCTCCCTTCATGGGAAATACCTTTAAGAATACCAATCACCAACACAGAACTCCAACTCCTTTTGTATCACATCCGCATAGGACTTTTAGCGACTTTGGGCAGCCTTATGTCTATCCTGAATCACCTTCACCTTCTCCATGTCTTGGTGAACCAAATCAGGACCAAAAAACTTATTTTTTTTTTA
>NC_061117.1:102298277-102311211 GCF_002878395.1 Capsicum annuum
CTACCATAGAAGGCCTCAAACAGATCCATACCAATTCTAGAGTGATAACTTTTGTTGTAGGCAAGTTACATGAGAGGAAGGTGGTAAACCCAATTACTACCAAAATCAAACACACAAGCCCGAAGCATGTCTTCTAAGACCTGAATTGTCCTTTTCTATTACCCATCTGTCTGCGGGTGAAAAACAGTACTAAGGATCACCTTAGTCTCCAAACCTTACTGGAACGACCTCCAAAAATAAGATTCGAACTGAGTACCCCAATCAGATATAATGAAAACTGCAGTACCATGCAACTTCACAATCTCTTCGATGAACAACTTTTCATAAACCTCGGAAGAGAAATTAGTCCTCACTGGCAAGTAGTGAGCAGACTTAGTCATCCTATCCATGATGACCCAAATCGAATCAAATTTTTGGCAAGACTGCGGAAGACTGGCAACAAAATTCATATTAATTATCTCTAATTTCCACACCGACAGCTCACTCTCATGAGTCAAGCCACCGCGCCTCGAGTACTCTACCTTGACTTGCTAACACACCATGCACTTAGCCATAAAATTGACCGTATCTCACTTTATATTATTCCACCAATAAATCTCCCTACGATCATGATACATCTTCATTGAACCAGGATGAACAGTATAACACGACTAATGAGCTTCAGCCAAAATTCTTCCTTGCAACCTATCAACATCGGGAACATACAACTTGCCTTGGTACCTCAAGATACCATCACCACCAATCTCCAAAACCATCACTTTATGCCTACCTATATCATTCTTGATTTGCATTAAGATAGAATCCAACATTTGTTTCTCCTTTACTTGAGAACCAAGAGATGACTTCGCCACCTCTTGAACAATGACACCACCATCCTTTAAATCCAAGAGACTGACTTTTAGATTAGCCAAATGGTGAATATTCTTTACCAAATCTCGCTTCTCCTCTTCCACATGAGAGAAGATTCCCATGAACAACTTGATAAGAGCATTAGCAACCATGTTAGGCTTACCTAGATGATATTGGAGACTCATGTCTTAGTCATTTAGTAACTCAAGCCACCTTCTTTGACTAAGATTTAATTCTTTCTAGGTGAATACGTATTATAGGCTCATATGATCAGAATAAATATCAGCATGGACCCCATACAAATAATGTCTCCTGATCTTTAATGAAAACACCACAACTTGTAATTCAGAATCATGGGTTTGATAATTCTTCTTATGAACTTTCAACTGTCTAGAAGCATATGCAACCACCTTGCCATGTTGTATCAACATACAACCCAGCCCCTACCCGAGAAATATCACAATAGACAACAAAACCACTAGTACTCTTAGGTAGAGTCAAGACTGGAGCCGAAGTCAACTTATCCTTCAGCTTGTCGAAACTACCTTCACAAGCATCAAACCACGATAATTAACCTTCTTCTAAGTCAACTTAGTCAATGGGGTCAAAACAAAATAGAAACTTTCCACAAACCTTCTATAGTAGTCAGCTAAACCCAAGAAGCTCTGAATGTCGGATGGAGTCATTGGTGTAGGCTATTTCATAACCACCACAACCTTTTATGGATCCACCATGATCCCTTTACTAGAAACAACATAACCCAAGAAAGTCACAACATTTATCCAGAACTTGCACATAGAAAACTTTGCATATAAACACTGATCTTTTAGGGTCTGTATCACTAGGCAAAGGTAATCGGCATGATCTGCCTCACTCTTTGAATACACCAAAATATCATTGATAAAGACAATAGAGAATAAATCCAAGAAATGACAAAAAACCTGATTCATAAGATCTATAAACGCTGCTGGGGCATTGGTCAAGCCAAAAGTTACCACCAAAAACTCAAAGTGACTATACGCATTTGAAAGACAGTCTTAGGAATATCCGCCTCCCTAATATTCAACTGATGGTACCTAGACTGAAGATTAATTTTGAAAAAAAAACTTAGCACCCAGAAGTTGATCAAGGAGATCATCAATCCTTGGAAGTGGATATTTATTCTTCATGGTTATTTTATTCAATTGCCATTAATCAATACACATAAGGGAACCATTCTTCTTATGAACGAAGAGAACTAAAGCACCCCATGGAGACACACTAGGAAAAATAAAACCCTAGTCAAGAAGATCTTTCAAATGCTCCTTAAGTTCTATCAATAGAACCGGGCCCATCCTATAAGGAGGGATAAAAATAGGATAAGTGTCCGTAAGAAGATCAATTCCATATAGGGTGGTACGCCAGAAAGATCATCAGGAAATAACTCAGGAAATTCACAGACCACAGGGATAGCCTACAAAGAAGGACCTTTGACTCTAGAATCCTTAACATGCACTAAGTGATAGAGGCACTATTTGGAAACCAATTTCCAGGCTCTAAGATACGAGATGAACCTTTCCTTGTGCAACAGGGAACTACCTTCCCATTTGATTACCAGCTCGTTTATGAACTAGAAGCTGACCCTTTGGGTCTGACAATCAAGAGAAGCATAGCACAAATGCAACCAATCCATCCCAATAATCATATTAAAGTCTAACATATCTACTTTATTAGATCCACTAAGGTCTCACTACCATAGACCAACATCACACAACCCTTATAGACCCTTCTAGCTACAATAGAGTCACCCATTGGGGTGGACATAGAAAAAGGATATGGAGTGGACTCAGGATCAAAGCCAAAATAAATAGCCACATAAGAGGTCACATAAGAGAGAGCAGACCTGGGATCAAATAGATAATATTCACCATAAGAAAAGAGTTTAACCATACCAGTAACAATATCAGGGGATGCCTTAGAATCCTAGCGATGGAAGAAATATACAGACAGTTACAACCAGTGCCAGAGCCAAAACTAGAAGTAGCACTCTTTGGTGAGAGAGTAGATGAAGTAGCAACATGAATATTATTTGCCCAAAAAGCAACCTTAGATAGATAATCTCTCGGCAGATGACCTGTCTAACCATATTTAAAGTATTTATTCCTCCCTTCCTTGCAAAAACCATGATGTATTTAACCATAAAATCTAGAAGGAGGATATGACGGAGCTGACTGAGCCCGACTAACCTACGACTAGGATCCTGGTGCTCTAAACTTACTATCATACTGAGAATGATGGTCACCTGATGGCTTCAGATAAGGAGTCCTAGTTGTAGAGTAGAAGCTAGAATTATCCCACTTTTTCTTAGACTACTTCCCCCCATCTCAACCACTCTGCTGCTGACCTCCACCCTGATTCGAATAGTAAAATTTCTTATTCTGCCTTTGACTTATCTCTGTTTACTTCTTCTATTCTTCATCCACTTATTGTATATACACCACAATTCTAGATTGGTCCATATCTTTATTTAACAAGGAAGTTTTGCTCTCCAAGATCAACTCACGGGATAACCCAGAGGTAAACTTCCTTATTCTAGCCTTCATGCTAGACACCAATTTAGGAGAGTAACACAACAACTAATGAAACTTCAAGGCATACTCTTTTACGGACATCCTACCTTACTTTAAATTCATAAACTCCTTGTCCTTTCCTTCCCTCAACTCCTTAGGAAAGAAGCTATCAAGGAAAGCACTAGAGAAATTATCCCACAAAGTGGCCTCAGCATTATCTCCCCTGGACTGGTCCCATTCCTTATACCATTGGTATGCTACATCCTTCAAATGATAAGTTGTGAACTCTACACCCTCTACATTAGTAGCATGCCTCACACAAAAGATCTTTTCTACCTTATCAACACAGTTTTGTGGATATTCCTTAACTTTAGATCCAGTGAAAATATAAGGACTCAACCTCATAAATTGGAAAACCTTAGTGTCCTCAAATGATGTAGCAACAGAAGTAACACACTTAGTCTGGGAAGCCACCAACTGGGTAAGCAAATGAATTGATTGGAAAAATGCAACATTAGACATATCAAATCGAGGTGCTTGAGGAGGGATGAGGGGACTGATGGAGCTCCCACAGGGAAATCAGAAGCAGTGACCCTCAACTGGGTTTGAACTCCTAAAATTGGACGAGCTCTGTGCACATTGTCCTTAGATGGGACAGAAGAATTGTCTCAGGCATTAGATCTTCTGGGAGGCATGATTTGAAAAGCAAACACATGAGAATCAAAGAAGATTCAAGACCTTAGACTCTATACTTGAAATAAAATAATAAGAAAGGGAAATATTCCTAAATGTCTTGTAGCCTCTCCCTTATAAGTGTGGTGTGCTACACATCCATAAATGAGACTTTACTTGACATGGCTTTATTGGACACCTAATGAAACCAAACCTAGTCTTTAATACCATCTTTGTCATGACCCAAACTAGCGTCTGACAGTGGTGGGTATCTCAATTCCTACATGGGCCGGAGATCAACCTCTGCACCTAACCAGACTAAACACAACACACCCTAATGTCGAATTAATTCCAAACATATAACAACATAATATGCAACAATCTTAATGAAATTTAAAACAAGTCCATAACCACCGACCGACAATTGACCAAACAATCCACTGAAACCACCCAATAACCACAGTAGTCCAAACAAAGCCTTCTAAGAAAAGAACCAAAATTAAATATCAATAAAGTGTCAGGACGTGCCCCAGATTATAGCCAAATCAAGTCTAAACAATTTGAGACATAAGAGGCCAAAACATGAAATATAGACTTCTGGTGTATGAAAGCTCACCACTTTAATGACAACTCACGAGTTGATCCTGAATCCTAATCACTGAGTAGTAGGAGTGGAAGTATGGACAATTCCTGCATTGCATGGGGATGCAACATCCAAAGATGGTTAGCAGGGTGAACACTAGTATGTAACTCGGGGATAAGGATAATATAATGACATGATCAATAGTTCAAACTCATTCCAAACCAATGCACATAATAAAAAAAACATATATATATATACATACATACATATATATATATATATATCACATGTTGGGATAGGTAACAAGGCTTAACATTCACTTTAAAACTTTATCTTGGATTTTGTAGCTCAACCATCATAACATGTACCCACGGGCTATATGGGTCCCAACTTTTACCCCATGGTCGGGCCCCAGTGCGTGTAGTCACACAAATTGGAGAATAATCTCATATATATGTACAGGGGACTCGAACCTCCCAATCATATATACTAAGGTAAATTAAGCACCCAATTATGTAATAATTTACAGGGGACTAGAACATCCCTAATCATGAAATAATAATGAGGGGGACTCAAACCTTCCTGGTCACTTTGACCCTCGTGCCGGCAAACTCGATTTCCAGCAACGGTCACTCAGACCTCCACTTTAACGACTCATCTACACAACCCTTATTAGAGCCCAATTAAAATAAGTATTACACATTTCCATTCATTGAACTATTTTTCACATTAAGGCACACATTATTGGTATTGTCATACCAACTACACTAGTAAGGTAATAACAACTTGCCAAAATAATTTCATCACTTGGGGAAATTCTAACGTGACCCAAATCGGGGCCTAGTTGTATCAGGTGCCTTAAGCCCAACCTAGACCAGAGACCACTCCAATACCCAACTATAACTGCCCTACACATAGTATTAAATGAATTTCAAGTATATATATTTATATATAACAAGATAAGACAGAACAATCATAAATCAAATACAATCAAATGGTGTCAGCCCTAATACCAATACCAATGCAAAGGCTTACACCAATACTGATACTGCCCATACCAACCTAAAGTAGTCTCACAAAGCCTCTCACCAAAGGTAAAGAACATTCAGTCAGGACACACCCCTGACCATAGACAAAACCAAAATCCAAGAAATAGCCAAAAGTATGAAATGTCATCCATAACATGAAATGGAGTCTTCCAGAGTATGGAAGCTCACCATTTTAGTCCAACACAAGATGTTCCCAAATCGAATCACTAAGAAAAAGAAGTAGTATGGCAGGTTCCTGCATCGCATGGGGATACAGTGCCCAAAGACAGCTTAATGGGTGAATGCTAGCATATACTAAGGAGTAAGAATAAAATAATGCCATTAGTTAAAACAAAGTAAATAATCATATACAATCACATCCATACATATATATATATGTATATATAATCTATGTCGGGAAGTAGAACCGGTTTTATCATGCATTTAAATCTTTAACCTGGACTGTGTAGCTTGGCCGTCCTAAAACTACCCACAGGCTATATGGGTCCAGTGTTACCCCCTAAACAGGCTGCAGTGCTTGTAGCCACATGAACTAAAGATATCATAGGGGTCGGGGATTCCTGTGTTCCCTTCACCAAACATGATACATATATACAAGCATAACTTAGGGGATTCCCATGTACCCCACAAGTATATGGTCAGCATGACCAACCCTTATGTCGGCAAATATGAGTTTTTAGTGTCTGTCCATTGAACTCACACCTTCATGGTTAGCTATTATGACCCGTAATTATTGCCTAATTAAAATGGTTAGCACATAGCCAAACCATCAATTCCATGTATTAATAACCAAGGCATAATTAAGTGGTATCATCATACCGACTATAGCTTATAAGAAATGTCATTAGCCAAGTCTTAGGGGATTTCTATGTACCTCATAATTTCTATTATTAAAATCACTTGGTAGATTCTTGTGTACCACACAATGTTTTTCATTTTAACCAAATACATGGATATCAAGGCCTTACCATTTAACCATTCAAACCATCCAAATAAACTTTAGGTTCCATTACCATATTATGCAATTCAAAGTTTTCCATAAAAGTCAAGCTATGTGACAAAAACATTCTCATAGGCATTTTAACAAACATACTGAGATCATGTAGTTTCCAAAACTATAACCAAGCAATTTGGGGGAATCCAAAGTACCCCTAAACCCATTTACCATTACCACACATTCCACAATGTTCAAATAATATTATAATATGTAAAACCATAAATAAAATATGGAATCCAGCCATTAGTAACCAAAACCCTCAACATATATTTCAAAACCAAACAATACCTATAATCGATTCAAGAAAACTAATCAATAAAACAAGAATTTAGTTGAACTAACATCGAGGGAGGAGTAACATACCTTAGATACAAAAGAGTACGAAGAGAAACCATCCATGTAAACCACAAATTGATTGTATTGAAAAAACCTTAACCATTCTTGAACCAAGAGCCTTGAGAGAGATTTGAGAGTGTTTAAAGTGTTTTTGATAGAGAAAAATAGGGTAAATGTAGTCCTAATAGTATTTTAAGTCGTGGAAATATGAGGGGTAAAGAGGAGAAATATCCAGAATTCCCCCAACTATAACTATAATAATTCCCGTAGAAAGGTACGACTACACCACCCCAAACTTTACCCACAATATACGAGTGGTACAAGCGCTCATACCCTATACAGGATGTTGGACATCATAAACTATCTACTATAAGATGCCCCTTGCCCAAGTCGTACCCATACCCTACGAGTAGTACGAAGAAGTTCTATCCAAGATAGAATCAAAGGGGTTATACACTGTATAACGTAAGACTCTGCTATACCTCTCATACCCTATCCTCAAGGCTCATAGTGAGCCACTCATACTAAGAGCCAAGTCAAGTTACTAAGTTTCAGATTAAGTGAAGGACCAAACCAACAAACCTTCATCAAACCATATGATCCATACCCAACAAGTCGTAACCATAATAGAAACACAACCACCACACACTGGAAAACTTACGAGTTGAGGACTTTGAATCGTACCCAAATCATACAACAAGTACCCACAGGTCGTATGATGTCTAGAAGATGAAACTTAGGAAATTTCTAAGAACCAAAACCCAAGGTGTTTCAATTCTCCCCCACTTGGATCATTCATCCTCGAATGATGGAAAAAAACATGTACAAGAATGATTTACATCCCAACACCCCTACTCCAACCCTTAACTAAGTTCAAAGACAAAGATGCAAAAAATTTATCTTTCCTTTAACAAAGTTTGAAAACAAAGACATTTAAAGAACACATATCTTTCGTACGAACTTCCTGAGCAAAAAATAGGAATGGATACTTGGACTCCATGTCCCCTTTCGCCTCCCAAGTAGCCTCTTCAACCTCATGGTTCCTCCATAGAACCTTAACTGAAGCTGCATCCTTGGTCCACAATCGATGAACCTGCCAATCTAATATCTCAATCGAGACCTCTTCATACAATAAAGAATTCAAAATACCAATATCCTAGTAGAAATGATTTAAGATGGATCACCCATACACATCTTCAACACAGAACCATGGAATATCGGGTGAATGGAAGCTCAAACTAGAAGGCAACTCTAGCTCATATGAATCCTTACTAACCCTTCTCAAGACCAAGTAAGGACCCACATACTGGGGACTAAGCTTCCCCTTCTTACCAAAACTACATCACTTCATTCATGGGAGACACCTTTAGGAACATCTTATCCCAAACCTCAAACTCTAACTCTTGTCGCCTCACATCTGCATAGGACTTTTGGTGACTTTGGGTAGCCTTAAGACTATCCCGAATTATCTTCACCTTTTCCATAGCCTGAACCAAGTCTGAGAGAAACATCTCTGCCTCACCAGAATCAAACTATCCAATAGGAGATCTACACCTCCTTCCATATAAGTCCTCAAATGGAGCCATCTCAATACTGGAGTGGTAGTTATTTTTATCGAAAAACTCTACAAGAGGTAAGTACTTAACCCCACTACCACCATACTCAATCACACAAGTACAAAACATGTCCTCCAATATTTGAATAGTCTTTTTTTCTTGCCCATCAAACTGTGGGTGAAAAGCTGTACTCAAGCTCAACTTACTCCCTAAACCTTTCTGGAACTACCGCTAAAAGTAAGATGTAAACTTTATCCCATGATCAGAGATGACAGAAATAGATACCCCATGCAACTTTACAATCTACTGGAGGTATAACCTCGTATAATCCTCAGTCGTAAAGTTAGTCCTTTCTATAGAAAAGTGAGATGACTTTGTCATCTATCCATGATGACTCAAATCGATTCAATTTGGTTCCGAGACTAAGAGATACCAGTAACAAAATCTATATAGATCACTTCTCACTTTCGTTCATGCAATTCAATTTCTTGATACAATCCTCTGGGACTCATGTGCTCAACTTTCACTTGGTGACACACCATGCACTTGGCTGAAAAATTAGCCACACTCCTCTTCATATTGTTGCACCAATACATCTTCTGAAGGTCATGATACATTTTCATCAAACCAAGATGAACAACATAGAGCGAAGCATGTTCCTCAGCCAAAATCCTTTCTCTCTAAACATCGACATCGGGAACACATAACCTCCCTTAGTACCACAAAGTACCATCACCACTAATCTTGAAGGCCCTCACCTTCTGCCAACCTATATCAATCTTGGTCCTCATCAAGATAGGATCCAACATTAGCTTCTCCTTGATCGTTGAAGCAAGTGGCGACCACACTACTTTCTGGACTAACACCACCATCCTTAGAGTCCAGAAAACAAACTCTAAGGTTAGCCAAATAACAAATATCCATCACCATCTCCTACTTTACCTTATGCACATGATCTTGACTTTCCATGGATAACATGCTAAGAGCATCAACAACCACATTAGTTTTACCTAGATAGTAGTGAAAATTCATATCATAATCCTTGAAAAACTCAAGCTATCTCATTTACCTGAGGTTAAGCTCTTTCTGAGTAAACATATACTGCAGAATCTTATGATCAGAAAAGATATCCATATGCTCTCCATACAAATAGTGATGCCAAATTTTTAACGAAAACACCACAACTAATAATTTCAATTCATGAGTTGGATAATTTAATTCATGCAACTTTAAATGTCTATAGGAATAAGCTATCACCTTTCCATACTGCATTAGAACACAACCAAGACCCATATGGGACACATCATAATAGACCACAAACCCCTCAATGCCTCAAGGTAACCAAAGAGATCTTATCCTTCAGCTTCTCGAAACTCCCCTCACAAGTATAAGCCATAAGAACTTTACCTATTTTGAGTCAACTTAGTCAATGGGAAAGCTATAGTAAAAAAACTCTTTACGGCCCCACTGTAATAATTAGCTCAACCCAAGAAACTCTGAATATCGATTGGTGTTTTGGATCTAGGCCACCTCTTGACCATGAAAACCTTTTGCGGATCCACTATGATCCCTTCACTAGAAATGATATGACCCAAAAAAGTGGCAATGTTCAACAGATTTCACACTTAGAAATTTGGCATACAACTATTGTTCTTTTAGAGTCTGCAAAACTATACGGAGGTTATTTGCATTATCCATCTCACTCTTAGAATATACCAATATGTCATCTATGAACACAAAGATGAATAAATCCAGAAACTGATGGAAGACCCTATTCATCAAATCCATGAATGTTGCTGGGGCATTGGTCAACCAAAAAGAACTAGCCAGAAACTCAAGTGCCCATACCAACTATGAAAAACTATCTTAGGTATATCCACCTCCCTAATAATAAGTTGATAATACCCGTATCCAAGATCTATCTTAGAGAAGAACTTAGCACCCTTCAACTGATCAAATAAATCATCTATCCTTGAAAGAGGATATTTATTCTTTACCGTTACCTTATTCAACTATCGGTAATTAACATAAATCCAAAGGGAACCATCTTTCTTACGCATGAATAACACCAGTGCATCCCCGAGGATACATTAGGATTGATGAAACCCTTATCTAAAAGATCCCTTAATTGCTCCTTAAGCTCCTTCATCTCAGTCGGATCCATTATATATGGGGGAATAAGAATTGTACAAGGGTATAGAAAAAGATCAATCCCAAAATAAATCACCCTATCCAGAAATACCAGGAAGGTCATCGGGGAAGACCTTAGGAAATTCATTAACCACCGGGATGAAATACAAAGAAGGACCCTCCAAGTTAGAATCTTTAACCTGAGCCAAATAATAGAGACACCCCTTGAAGATCAATCTTCGAGCTTTAAGATAAGATATGAACATCCCCTTAGAAGTTAGGGAACCACCCTCTAACTTAATAATTGGTTCATTAGGGAATTTTAAAATGACCTTACGGGTCCAATAGTGTCGGAAAGCATAGGACGAGTGCAACTAATCCATCCGTAATATGAAATCAAAGTCCACCATATCTAACTAAAATAGATCCACTTAAGTTTCTTTAATACCACCAGATACCACACCCCGTATAAACCCTTATAGCAATCATAGAGTCACCTACTAGGAAAGAATAGTAATAGGGTTCAAAACACACACAGAATAAAAACTAAAATGCATATCCATAAATGGAGTCATATAAGTGTGTGTGGACCTTGGATCAAGTAAATGGTACATATCTCATGGGGTCACATAAAAGAGTGTGGACTTCAGATCAAGTATACAATACACATCATGAAAAAGAGTTTCAACATATCATTCATGACATCAAGCCATGCCTCAAACTCCTATCAGATAGTGAGAGCATAAGGCAATTCTAACTTGTGCTGGAGCTACATGGTGCACCCTTTGGTGCCAGAGCTGATGATGTAGAAACTAAAACCTTGTTCTCCCCCAAAGAAACCTAACCAACCAGAACCTAACCAACCAGAAAGTCTCTAAGAATAAGCCCTAATTGACCACAGTTAAAGCAATAATCCCTACTCTCTTAATAGAAACCTCGATACAATCTACCATAAAACCTATAGAAAAGCTATGATAGAACTGACTAAGCCTAACTAGCTTGTGATTGGGAACCCTATGCCCTAAAGTTATCGCCACTATTGAAATGCCTCTCACCTGATGACTTTAGAAAGGGAACACTAGCCAATGAGTAAGACCCAGAGTTATTCCAATTCTTATTGGGCCACTTACCACCATTCTTGTCACTCTAATGTTGGCAACCACCCTACTTAAAGAATCTAAACTTCTTTCCTTGCCTATCTCTTATTTCAGGCTACTTTTTTTCTCCTTGTCTACCTGTTGATTGTACATAGCCAACATATAGATATCCATGTCCATGATTAACAAGGCAGCCTTACTCTCAAAGATCAACTCACTAGATAACCCAAAAGTAAACTTGTTTATTCTGGCCCTTATGCTAGAAACCATCTCCAGAGCATAGCAAGAAAACTGGTGAAACTTTAAGGCATACTCCTTGACAGATATCTTACCTTGCCTCGAATTAATAAACTCTTCCACCTTTGCTTCCCTAAACTCTATAGGAAAGAAAAGGTATAGAAAAGTATTAGAAAAACCCTCCCATAGAGACGACTCAACACCGTCACCCATTGATTGATCATATTACTCATACCATTGGTACACCATATCTTTCTATTGGTAGGTAGAAAATTCTACACCCTCCATATTTGTGGCATGCATAACCCAAACGATATTTTTTTATCTCATCCAGAAAACCTTGAGGATCCTCCTCTACTATAACACCAGTAAAGGTCAGAGGGTTCTACCACATAAACTCTCCAACCCTTGTGGCTTCAGAAGATGAAGTAACAGGAATGCCATGCTAAAATTGAGTAGCTACCAATTGTCCAAACATCTGAATAGATTGATGAAACTCAGCATTTGTCATTTCATCTTGAGGAGCTTGAGATGGACTATAGGGAATTAGTGGAACTCCAAAATACTTCAGAATCAGACCCCTAAATTTAGTCTAGACCCTATAAGTAGAATATGTCCCATCCATATTGTCCTCAGTTGGGACAGTGGAGTATCCGTAAGATTCAGATCGTCAAGGAGGCATGATCTAAAAAGTGAACAAATATGCATTAGAGGATAATTCAGGACCTTAGACTCTACAGCTTGATAACATAACACAGAAAAGAGAAGCATTCATAAATGCTTGTAGACTCTCCTTTATGAGTGTGGTGCACTACACACTCCTAAAAGAGACTCTACTCGATAAAGATTAATGGACTTCTAATTGACCATGAACCTAGG